>NC_140324.1:492500-495000 GCF_964211825.1 Aythya ferina
ACCCTAACCCTAAGAGAACCCTAACCCTAACCCTAACCCTAACCCTAACCCTAACCCTCACCCTAATCCTAAGAGAACCCTAACCCTAACCCTAACCCTAACCCTAACCCTAACCCTAAACCTAACCCTAACCCTAATCCTAACCCTAACCCTAACCCTAACCATAACCCTCAGAGAACACTAACCCTAACCCTAACCCTAACCCTAAACCTAACCCTAACCCTAACCCTAACCCTAACCCTAACCCTAACCCTAACCCTAAACCTAGTCCTAACCCTAACCCTAACCCTAACCCTAACCCTAACCCTAACCCTAACCCTAACACTTACCCTTGTTGTCGACGGAAGGAAGACACAGACCTTCAATATGAGTGAACAGTGAACTTCAACTTTAATGGATAGCTCAGTCGCCTTTTATCTAGTTCGAACATAATCAACTCATACATATTGCAAAAACTAAGCTCAGCATTGGCTAACATTTCCCGCTCTTTTCAGTTTGTTCCTCCTTCTTTTAGCCACCGTCCCGCCTTAGGGACTTTCCCAATCGCTCAAGGGCATCGTGTCCTTGATCCTGATTGGCTCTCAGCCAGCTGCGTACGTGCCAGACTCATGTGAGTTGAGTACGGTACTTCACTAGCCCATTGCCTCCTAACTGCCCAACATCAACATGTCCTATTTCACTTAACCATTCCTCCACAATTCCCCCGTTTTTATTTTGCGCTACAAATACCTTCTCTGTGAGTTGCTCTAGTTTCTTAGTTAGGCAGTTAAGGATTATACGTGCAGCAACTAAAAAAATAATAATAATAATACAAATCAATATAATTATAAGTAGAAAGCGAAGTCCCTCTTTAACTAACAAAACCCATCCACCCATGTTCCCAAAAACAGATTTAAGCCAACCTTCAAACCAACTATCTTGTACTACAATTTTTTGTGTATGATCCCTTAACAATTTCAACTGGTCGTGAATTGACTAACCATGGTCGGAAAGATAAAAGCAACACATTCCTTCTACATCTTCACACCCATGTCCCTGAGCCAGCAACAAGAAATCAATAGCGGCCCTATTTTGCAATACAGCATGTCTTAGACTCTCCATATCTTGTGACATTTCAGAAAGAACTTGTGTTGTTACATTTGATTGTTTAACAGCCCTACAAGCAAGCTTATTAGTCAAAGCGTGTGCAGTTCCCACACCAGGCACCAAAGAAGCAAAGAATCTTTCTGCTGGACCCCACAATTCTACATCATCATTACAGTCAGAACCCAAAGTTTTTAGTTCTCGTTTAATTCTTCTGCTCCTTGTCGAGTTCTGCCATGAGTGTAAATCTGGAGCGAAAAGTGTGAGTCGCCCTAGGTAACACGGTCCTCCAAAAGCATTGGCTGGTACTCCTTGCCATGCACGGTCTCCACAGATCAAAACCATGCCAGAGAGAAGCAACACAGCCGCCGCTGCTTCCATGGTTACGTCAGACAGGCTGCAGGGTCCTGATGTCCGTCCCTCTGCTGTGTGCCGACTCGCCACACGGTGAGCTCCAAGCGCAGCGCTGCTCGTGGCGGTGACTGAGGGGGGTGGGGAGGCTCCCACTGCCCCGTAGCCCCGAGGCAGCGTTATCATTCTCTCTGAAGGCGGCAGTGGGCAATGCCCAGCTCCAGCACTTCCCGGCAATCCCAGTCGCTCTGTAGCGGCAGCAGCGACTCCCTGCTCAGCCTGATGTGTAGCTAAAGCGTTAGTGACTGTTCTCCAAGGCTTCAATAATTTTTTTAGCAGACTTAATATCATTAATAACATCAAACAATTTGTCCCCAAATTTACGCCACTCTGCTTGTTCAAAAAACTGTATCAGGATTTGTAAAACAACCCTGCGCTACTGCACATGCTAACAACCCTGGTAATTCTTTTTTTTTACAATCTATATCTAAAATGCTCCGCTTTTCTAAAAAGCATCTGAGCAAATTATACGCCGCTTGTCTTTCATACCTTTATATATACAGTTGCAGCCTTTGCAAAGACCTCGGCGGCGCTTTTCCGGCGGGACCCTTTATAGGCTCATCCCGAGTGCGGGGACTCCCTTCCACCTTCCGAGCTGCAGGTGCGGGGACTCCAAGTTTTCGTCCCTTTCACCTTTCAGACCTCGGCGACGCGTGACCGGCGGGATCCTCTCCCGGGTGCGGGGACTCCACGTCCCTTTCACCTTCCCAACGCGTGTGCGGGGATTCTTGTCCCTTCCACCTCCTGGGCTGCGTTGCAGGACCGGATCCTCCCTTATTCCGTCGAACACGTGGCCCAGGATCACTGCCAGCAGTGTCCAAATCCCGTTCAGACCTGTCCCTGTTCGGGCGCCAATTTGTTGTCGACGGAAGGAAGACACAGACCTTCAATATGAGTGAACAGTGAACTTCAACTTTAATGGATAGCTCAGTCGCCTTTTATCTAGTTCGAACATAATCAACTCATACATATTGCAAAAACTAAGCTCAGCATTGGCTAACATTTC